>NW_026882716.1:0-4177 GCF_032173495.1 Musca vetustissima | reverse complement strand
ACGGAAGACCTGTCAGCTCTGGGAACCGTATTCGAAATCGAGAGAGATTGTGGTTTGTTTGTTGACTTGGAATCCATCCAATTTAAATCCAAGGAATACCTGGAACTTTTGAATAAAATTGAAAAGAATCTGGATAACCTTCCCTGATCTTAAAGTTGTCGATGGATTCTTATACCGCCGTACCGAACATGCCACTGGGGAACAAGTTCATGACGATTTATGCTGGAAGTTATGGATACCCCGAGAGCTAGTGGCTGATGTTCTGTATAAAGCGCATGACCAACCGCTATCAGCGCATAGTGGAATCAACAAGACCTTGGCAAGAATTCGGAGATACTATTATTGGCCAAACTTGGCAGCAGATGTGAAGGAATACATCAATAATTGTGAAATATGCAAAACTACCAAACACCCCAACACAGTTCTAAGACCTCCTATGGGTAAATCCTCCGAGACTTATAGATTTTTCCAAAAACTTTACGTCGATTTCCTGGGTCCTTATCCCAGATCGAAATCCGGTCACATTGGTATTTTTATAGTACTTGACCACTACTCTAAATTCCCGTTCTTAAAACCTGTGAAGAAATTTACAGCAGAGGTGGTAGTAAAATATATGGAAGATGAACTGTTCCACACGTTTGGAGTACCTGAATCTATCGTGTCGGATAATGGTTCCCAATTCCGCTCTAATGTTTTCAATGATCTTTTAAAGCGCTATGGAATACACCATATTTATACAGCTGTGCATGCGCCCCAATCTAATGCGTCGGAGAGGGTTAACAGATCAGTTTTATCGGCTATTAAATCGTATGTCAAGCCAGACCAGAAGAATTGGGATGAGCACCTTAGCAGCATATGTTGTGCGCTGCGATCCTCAATTCATTCTGCTATTGGTACCTCACCGTACTATATTGCCTTCGGCCAAAATATGGTAACCAATGGTCTACCTATTCTTTGATTTGGCAATTGAATATTCTGGAAGATCGTTCCATTCGGTTCAATAAAGACGACTCTAGGGATATAGTAGGTAGACGGGCATCCGAGCTTATGAATAAGCAGTATCATAGAAATGAAAGGAGTTATAATTTGCGATCTAGGGAAGTTTCTTATAAAATAGGTCAGGAAGTGTATAGAAGAAACTTCAAGCAAAGCAATTTCGAACAGGGCTATAATGCCAAATTAGCACCCACATTCTTGAAAGCAAGGATACGACAGAAAATAGGGAATAGCTATTATGAGCTGGAGGACCTAAAGGGTAACCCGGTCGGCACATACCACGCTAAAGATATTCGTCAATAGATTTCCACAACTAAGCTTTTATGGCAAGCTTTATCAGCCCCGGAGATGAAAACATTCCCTATGTCTGATTTTGGAAGGGGGGAATGTAGAGTTGCGCTTGCCAGGATATTTTCAGCCATCAAACAAATATTCATATCATGATTTGTTGTTCGATAAACAGCCATCACGCCATCTGAAGGCAAAATATTTTAAATTTGGTTTGGCTATGTAGCACGATTTTGGTAACCAATAATTTTAATGGCATCTTTAAATAGGTTTGAAGGATAGGAAGGTTCCATCAACATTGGGAATCACAGAGACAGATTTTATTACCGGATGGAAAGATTCTGTGATCAGGAGGGAGGGCAAATGGACGGAAACACCTAAAAGTCCATTATAACTATGACACCGTGTGATGTAAAATTTCAAATTATTTATATTCTATCTCTTCCCCTTTCTATTGAGCACGAATATTAAAATAGTTTAGTGTAGCTGAAGTGAAGGCATTGAAGTTCCGAACCCATCCCATTACGACGAGTGATAAGGCCGGTGATTAACGTGCTCTTACTTCAACAAAAATGCCTGTAAGACCTACTTCATAATAAAATATACGTTGTATGCTACAAAATATTTGTTATAAATTTTTAAAAAATAGTCTAGTGTACCAAATCATGAATATAAATTAAAGAATCATTCCCCTGACTATTAGGTCAAAGGTTATAAAACTGTTACCAAACTCTATATGTTCATTTACTTAAAAAGACTTTTTTTTCCTGACGGAAAAAATAAAAATCACAAAAAGACTTTTATTTTTGACGGAAAGAATAAAAGTCCCAAAAATACTTTTATTTTTGACGGAAAAAATAAAAATCCCAAAAAGACTTTTATTTTTGACGGAAAAAATAAAAATCATTTTTAACAGTTAAAAATCAACGTTTATTTTTTCCGTTAAAAAATAATTAATTAAAGTGGATTTTTTTTATTTAGGTCTCATAATAACATTTATGTTTTACCTGATTTGATATAAGTTATAACCGTTACGGTCCCTGATATTATTACCATTATAACACTATATGGCGGGATTTTGGTCTACATAGAGTTAAACAGTGGTAGTTGTGTGTGGTATATTATGGTCCGCACCGCTTGGCTATATTGTCCCGCTTATTTGTTAATTTTTACATCTTTTGTTTACATTGAATTTGGCTTATTTGTATTTTTAATCGTGGTCAAACAATTAATACTGTGTCATTAAAATGTTCATCTTATATCTATATTAGTTTATGAGAATATGTTATACAATTCCAGATTTTAAAAATCGATCAATTAAACATCAGAATTTTTATCGCACACAGTTGGTCCATCACCAATGCAAGCGGCATAAGCCATCAAATGTGGAATTTTATGTTGTTGCAATACCCCACTGAATAAATGGGCAAATGGTCCCATAGCAAAAATTCCAACATCTTCTCCCGAATGATGACCAGCATAGAATTTTACGTAAGTAAACGTAATAATTCATAAACGAAATCAAATTAATTATTTCACTTATTAAACATTTAACCTTACCAATATTTCTAGGATTTTTTTCCAAGTCCACACGTTTGCCACTTTCATCGATATACTACTCTCGTCCCAGTGGATACCTGAGTGTGGAGTACTTTAGACCAGATTTAGATATGGCTTCATTAAATATTTACTCTTCCACTCTGTACCACAACATTGTGGTGAATTGAAGACAATTGTGATATCAAAAGGTATCAAGTTTCAATTCTACGCCAATAATGCTATAAAAATTGGTGTGTTCGGGGCCAACATCTATTCTGTTTGACAGATAACATTAATTTCACTTCATAAAACGTGAATTTTTCATGTTTATTACAGCAGTAAACCAAATTTGTTGACAATTATATTTATAATGGTAGCATAAAGTCTTTAACCCATTTTATATTAATGTCATAAAATCATAAAATAATGCTATTTTCAGTGATATCAAATGTATTTTTATAAGATTGTCTGCTTATTATATACATATTTATATCAAACGTAGGCGAGTGGTGAAGTTTAACCCTACAAAGAAAGCAATAATTAAAATCTGTAAGGAAATTAGTAAAGTCAGACTGGACCGATTATATGATACCCTTCACCACTTTGTGTGTGAATTTTAAATATGTATTAATAAATTAAATGAACTTAAATATGTGATCCTTATCTATATGTATACCGACAAACATCAATCCCTACACATATCATTCAGCAACCTATGCAAAATGTTGTAAATCGCTATTTGGTAAGATTTAATTTTAATCAGACTCGCATTGTTTATTTGGTGTACAATCAGCATGAATAGGTCGAAATTATTTATGGAAAACTTGAACCGATTTCACAGAACACATATATATGGGAGCTATGAGTAAACGTTGACCGATATATTCTATCTCCGAACTTGCCTGCAGACCAAAGAGGATTTTATGCAAAATATTGGCCATATATTTCAATTCGTTTAGAGGCTACAGTAATTACAACAGACAGACGGACATGACGGAAATCGTTACCAATTTTACGCTGATCAAGAATATATATAGTTTATAGGATCGGAAATGATTATTTCGATGAGTTACAATCGGAAAAACAATGGAGGGTATAAGAATCTGAAAATAGAAGACTTGATTTGAAATAAAGATTATATATATGGGCAATATTGCCAATTTTTTAACTTTACTTTAATGTAAAAAAATGTGTAAAAACACGTTGAGGCGAACCAGTTTTTTTATGTTCTCTATCGATTTGTGACTAAGCCACTCATTGCACGGTCTTCGTGTCAAAATAAAACTAGAAGCCAACAAAATGGGGACTACGCCCCTTATGTATCATTTTTCAAAATTTTCACTGCATCTACCTT